>NC_080165.1:21857951-21882951 GCF_950295315.1 Erinaceus europaeus
AACCTGGACTAGAGTGGACTGCAGAACCTGGACTAGAGTGGACTGCAGAACCTGGACTAGAGTGGACTGCAGAACCTAGACTAGAGTGGACTGCAGAACCTGGACTAGAGTGGACTGCAGAACCTGGACTAGAGTGGACTGCAGAACCTGGACTAGAGTTGGTGTACTGCAGAACCTGACTAGAGTGGACTGCAGAACCTGGACTAGAGTTGGTGTACTGCAGAACCTGGACTAGAGTGGACTGCAGAACCTGGACTAGAGTGGACTGCAGAACCTGGACTAGAGTGGACTGCAGAACCTGGACTAGAGTTGGTGTACTGCAGAACCTGGACTAGAGTTGGTGTACTGCAGAACCTGGACTAGAGTTGGTGTACTGCAGAACCTGGACTAGAGTTGGTGTACTGCAGAACCTGGACTAGAGTTGGTGTACTGCAGAACCTGGACTAGAGTTGGTGTACTGCAGAACCTGGACTAGAGTGTACTGCAGAACCTGGACTAGAGTTGGTGTACTGCAGAACCTGGACTAGAGTTGGTGTACTGCAGAACCTGGACTAGAGTGGACTGCAGAACCTGGACTAGAGTGGACTGCAGAACCTGGACTAGAGTGGACTGCAGAACCTGGACTAGAGTGGACTGCAGAACCTAGACTAGAGTGGACTGCAGAACCTGGACTAGAGTGGACTGCAGAACCTGGACTAGAGTGGACTGCAGAACCTGGACTAGAGTTGGTGTACTGCAGAACCTGGACTAGAGTGGACTGCAGAACCTGGACTAGAGTTGGTGTACTGCAGAACCTGGACTAGAGTGGACTGCAGAACCTGGACTAGAGTGGACTGCAGAACCTGGACTAGAGTGGACTGCAGAACCTGGACTAGAGTTGGTGTACTGCAGAACCTGGACTAGAGTTGGTGTACTGCAGAACCTGGACTAGAGTTGGTGTACTGCAGAACCTGGACTAGAGTTGGTGTACTGCAGAACCTGGACTAGAGTTGGTGTACTGCAGAACCTGGACTAGAGTTGGTGTACTGCAGAACCTGGACTAGAGTGTACTGCAGAACCTGGACTAGAGTTGGTGTACTGCAGAACCTGGACTAGAGTTGGTGTACTGCAGAACCTGGACTAGAGTGGACTGCAGAACCTGGACTAGAGTGGACTGCAGAACCTGGACTAGAGTGGACTGCAGAACCTGGACTAGAGTGGACTGCAGAACCTGGACTAGAGTGGACTGCAGAACCTGGACTAGAGTGGACTGCAGAACCTGGACTAGAGTGGACTGCAGAACCTGGACTAGAGTGGACTGCAGAACCTGGACTAGAGTGGACTGCAGAACCTGGACTAGAGTGGACTGCAGAACCTGGACTAGAGTGGACTGCAGAACCTGGACTAGAGTGGACTGCAGAACCTGGACTAGAGTGGACTGCAGAACCTGGACTAGAGTTGGTGTACTGCAGAACCTGGACTAGAGTTGGTGTACTGCAGAACCTGGACTAGAGTTGGTGTACTGCAGAACCTGGACTAGAGTTGGTGTACTGCAGAACCTGGACTAGAGTTGGTGTACTGCAGAACCTGGACTAGAGTTGGTGTACTGCAGAACCTGGACTAGAGTTGGTGTACTGCAGAACCTGGACTAGAGTGTACTGCACCAAAATAAAAACTCTGGGGTGGGTGGGGGATGGGGAGAGTCCAGGTCCTGGAAAAGGATGACAGAGGACCTAGTGGGGGTCGTATTGTTATGTGGAAAGCTGAGAAATGTTGTGTGTGTGCAAACTGCTGTATTTACTGTCGACTGTAAAACACTAACCCTCCAGTAAAGAGGGGGATAGAGAGATAGAGGGAGACTCCACCGTCAGATCTACCCTGGTGCTAGTAGTACTCCAGTAAAGAGGGGTAGAGAGATAGAGGGAGACTCTGCCGTCAGATCTACCCTGGTGCTAGTAGTACTCCAGTAAACAGGGGTAGAGAGATAGAGGGAGACTCCGCCGTCAGATCTACCCCGGTGCTAGTAGTACTCCAGTAAAGAGGGGTAGAGAGATAGAGGGAGACTCCACCGTCAGATCTACCCTGGTGCTAGTAGTACTCCAGTAAAGAGGGGGATAGAGAGATAGAGGGAGACTCCACCGTCAGATCTACCCCTGGTGCTAGTAGTACTCCAGTAAAGAGTGGGATAGAGAGGTAGAGGGAGACTCCGCCTTCAGATCTACCCTGGTGCTAGTAGTACTCCTGTGTGGTGCCAAGGTCTGAATCATGGGAAGACAGGTCCCTCTGACCAGTGAGATATCTCTCTGCCTCCCCCAAGTTTTTTATCAGCCCCACAAAAGAAACTCTATCCACCAGCAGTCAACCCCACTCTGGCCTTCCCCAGCTCCTGATGTTCACTCTTCTACATCTGGTTTTCTCCAGTGCTGGGTATTGCCCATAAAGGGAATTGAACAGTATGTGGCCTCTTATGTCTGGCTTCCCTCAGCACAATGCTTTCATGTTTCAACCATGCTGTTGATTTGTCAGTAGTTCACTCCTTTTTTTATAGCTGAGTAATATTCCAGACTTAGTATCCCACAGTCTAGGTTTGGCTGACTGGATCCCTGTGATGTCTCTTGATGTCACCCACTGTTCCCTATTTCCTGTAAATTTATAATTTAAATACAGACTCTAGAGGCCCAAGTTTTTTTTTAATGTTTATTTATTAATGAGAGAGAATCAGAATATCAGTTTGGCACATGACAGGAGTCAAACTCAGGACCTCAGGTTTGAAAATCGAACACTTTATCCACCATGCCACCTCCAGGGCTAAGAGGCTTAAGCCATGCTTCTATTTGGATTTGGTTATTATTATTATTATTATTTAGTATTTTATTTATTTATTTTGGATAGAAAGAAAAATTGACAGGGAAAGGGGAGATAGATAGAGAGACACCTGCAGCACTGCTTCACCACTCATGAAGCTTCCCCTGCCAGTGGGGAGTCTTGAAACTGAACCCTTACAAACTGTATGCATGTGCTCAGTCAGGTGTGCCACTGCCCAGCCACTTGAGTTCCATTATTTTATGACGGTTGTTTCATAGATAATGTTGGGTCCTTCCTCATACAGCAGGCACAGAATGTCAGGCCAGACTCTTCTTCATGATGTTAGAGTCAACCAATGAGTTCAGGTGTTACTAACCTCATCCTTCAGTGATAAAGTCCCCCGTCAGCCTTTCCCAGTGGTCTTAGCACTCAGGGACTGGCACAGAGCAGCTCTGCCATTGCGGTTTCTAGACAGGGAAACCGAGCTAAGAGAAGAAAGGGGCTTGTCCGCAGCGCGTCGGTGGCTGCAGAGCAGCAGCACTTAGCCTCATGGAGAAGCTCCTTACCGGCCCTGACTCACGTGGTCTTCTCAGACACCCTTTGTGCTTGGCTTTATCCGAAAACCTTCCTTTTCAAATGAGGAAACTAGAGCCCCAAATGGTGAAGGAACCCCGTGTCTTTGATGAGTCACTTGGTAATTTGTGTCAGGAGATCCTGGAGGGACAGAGAAATGGGCACACACAGACTAAGGTGATCAGAGCCATGTGAGTAAAGGAGATGGAAGTCAGGGAGGGCTTCCAGAGGCAGCATCACGGGATCTGGGGCCCCAGGTATGTGTAGGAGAGTGCCATGGGAAGTCAAGGCAGAGGAATGAGCCCACGAGATGAATTGTGAGTCGGGCAGTCATTGAAGATTCCATCCCTGGCACGTGTCTCTTTGGGTAGGAGGAAGAGAGGGCGTGGCCATCGGTCACACCCTCACCGTGCAGAGAGCCATTGGTCCAGATGGAGGCGAGCAAAGGGGTCACGGGGTCAGCAGCCCTGCCCTCCAAGGAGGAGCCAGAGGAGGTTCTCAGCGCGGGCGCCTGGACCACCGAACGAAAAGGACCTCCAGCCAGCTCTGCAACCGCGAGCCCCTCGGGAGACGCGCCGGCTTCTGTGTGCACAGCACATGTCTGAAGGGTCTAAAAGGAAAACGCTTTCAAAGCATGCTTCCCTTAACATGCAGAGAACACCTAGAATTCAACAAGAGCGTGTCTGACTAAGCATATGAATGGATTGTTTATAGAAAAGAAACCACTGGGAGTCGGGCGGTAGGTAGCGCAGTGGGTTAAGCGCACATGGTGCAAAGCGCAAGGACCTGAGTAAGGATCACAGTTCGAGCCCCCGACTCCCCACCTGTAGGTGGGGGGGTCGCTTCACAGGCGGTGAAGCAGGTCTGCAGGTGTCTCTTTTTCTCCCCCTTCTCTCTCCATTTCTCTCTGTCCTATCCAAGAACGCCAACAATAATAACTATAGTAATAAAACAAGGGCAAACAAAAGGGAATAAGTAAATATTTTTAAAAAGAAAAGAAAACACAAAAATAGCCAGTTTCTGTCACCTGGCCTCATGCAAACTAAGGAAAATGCAAATTAAAACTACAGGCGGTTAAGCAGGTCTGCAGGTGTCTATCTTTCTCTTCCCCTCTCTGTCTTCCCTTCCTCTCTCCATTTCTCTCTGTCCTATCCAACAACAACGGCATTAATAACAACAATAACAATATTAATAACAAGTGCAACAAGGGTAACAAAAATGGGGGGGAAACAGCCTCCAGGAGCAGTGGATTCGCAGTGCCGGCACTGAGTCCTAGCAATAACCCTGGAGGCAAAGAAACAAAAGAGAGGAAGGAAGGAAGCAAAGGGGGCAAAACCACACCAACACAAATGCCTCCCACAGGTGAACTCACAAAGAACCCTCAGCCAACAACCAACTAACAATAAACTAACAAGCTAACAGAAAATAAGGAAGCAGACAGCACTCTTCTGTCTGGTCCCAGGCTTTGTTTGGCTGGGACTAAGTGCTCCCCGCATTGAGATCCACAGCTTTTGGCAAATGCCTGGATTTAGAAAGACAGTAACTGGCTAGCTCTTGGGCTAAATGAACAGAACTACTTTTCAGATTGAATTATGGCTGCTGCTTCCAAGACTTAATTGTCTCCTCTCTGAAGCTATTTTTAGACCTGACCAGGAAGTTCTGGAGGGCACATCAGGCAGGCTCAGAGCTACCTTCCCAGGTTCATTCTGTAGCCGCCACAGTATCCTGCGGGAACCCGGAAGGCCCCCTGACTCTCGCCCATCCACAGCAGTTAGCCCCCTCTACTGCCTTCCTGTCCCAGCCTGGGCCTCCTGGGCCTCCTGGGAGGAGGGTTTGCAGACCTGCTCTCTCATCAGACTCTCAGCTCATCAGGACAGACTGGTTCACAGGGTCCTGGAGACCAGCACAGATCTGGGCTCAGGGCAGGGGCTTCCCAACACCCTGACTCTCTCCACCCCTTCCCTGAGGAAGTGAAATTGTTCCTGGATCTTCTGATTTTGAGGCCGCTAGGAACAACCTCCTCCCTCTTAGCCTAATACTCAGTCTAGCTCTCCAACACATGGGGAGAGGGCTTCTGGCACAGGGTGGAATCAGACCCCAAAGCCCTGATCCCATTCCTAAATGAATCAAGAACCCTATAGCTCTCCTTAGCCCACTACCCCCTCAGCCTGGGGGGCTCAGCCAGTGGTGTGAGTGGTCTGCATCCGTGAAGTTCTGGGTTCAATTCCTGGCCTGCTTATGTCTGAGTGGCACTCTGCTCTCTTGGTCATAAAACAAAGACATTTTGGGACTGGGAAATAGCTCACCTAGTAGAGCGGACACCTTGCCCCAGGCAAGGCCAATGGGTTCAAGTGCCCAAGACCACCTGGGAGCACCTTGCAAAGGGGAAGCTTCATCAACAGTGGAGCAGTGCTCTGGTGTCTCTTTTCCTCTCTGTGTCTCTCCCCTTCCGTCTAAACATAAATAAGTAAATCAAGTAGAAAGGGAGTAATGGAATCATGTAAGCACAGAGTTCCAGCAGAAACTCGGGTGGCAAAACAAATATATAAAGGACTAGGCAGTGGTGCGCCTGGTTAAGCACTCATGTTACAGTGCGCACAGACCCAGGTTCAAACCCCTGGTCCCCACCTATGAAAGGAAAGTTTCATGAGAGGTATAACAGGGTTGCAGGTGTCTCTCTGTATCTTTCCCTATCTCCCCCTCCTCTCTCACCTCTCTCTGTCTCTATCCAGTCATATATATATATTACATCTATCTATGTAGGAAACAAAGTGCTCTCTGTTCTCCCTCCATCCTCAGAGCAGTCCTTTAATGCTGAGTGGAGTTCCCAGGCTCAGAGACCAGTCGGGCCTTGCTCAGTGTCACATAGCCAGTAGGTGGGGGCTGTCAAGACTCCAGGCCAAGAGCTGTGTGTGTGTGTGTGTGTGTGTGTGTGTGTGTGTGTGTGTAGAGGCATGTCTGTGCTCACAGGGTTGGGGTTGAGGGTGGGGGAGGTCAGAGGCTCACAGGATAGACCTGCACTAAAAGACTGAGCTGGGGCAGGGAAGATTCCTGGAGCTCCTGGGAGGTGAGGGCAAGAGTGGGTGGAGGAAGTGGAGGGAGACTCATGCATTCCATCCCAGCAGACTTGAGAGAGGAGGGACTGTCTGGACCCCACACAGGGAGAGAGGGGCCGCAAGATACCCCAGTCTGCTGGGCCGGGCCAAGGAGGCACAGGGAGGTAAGTGGCCCCCACAAGGTTAGAAAGCTGTACAGGAGGGGAGACTAGACGGACCTGGGGGGAGGAGGAGGGTGTAGGAGGAGAAGGGAGGGCATATGGCATTCATAGCCTGTCTGCTGTGTTCTAAGGAGCCCCCACCTACACACACACACACACACACACACACACACACACACACCTCACACACATCTTGAGGCGGGCAGCCCTCAGCCAACCTGGAGGCCCGGCAGTTAGCAAAGTTCAGTGAGGTCCTGAGGCTACAGGGCTGGTCAGAGGCAGAGCTGGCTATAAGCCTGGCTGTGGGCTCCACCTCAGTGCCCACCTGAGCCTGGCTCATCAGGCCCAGGACAGGGGCAGGGGCAGGGGCATAGCAGGCCTTCCATCCCTTTCTCCCTCTCTCCCTCTGTGTTGGGAAATGAAATCAAGGCCTCCTTCCTGCACCCCCAGGCCCTGGATGTTTTCTGGCTGTTTGTCTAAAGCAGAGGTCGACCCATCTGAAGGCAGGAAGACTGCACCCAGCCCTGGGCCTCACAGCTGTGTAACCTTGAGCAGGCTGTGCTGAGGAGGGAGTCCTGCCTGTAGGGACACAGAGCCCAGTGGCAGACCAGCAAGGTAGCTCCCCTGCGGTGGGTGGGGGTCCTGCCTTGCCATGTGTGAGACTCGGGTTCGAGGCTGGCCTCCACTACACTAGGGGAAGCTTGGGAGCTGTGGTGCTTCTCACTCTCTCTGTCTCCGTCTCTGTCTCTGTCTGAGAAAGTTGGCTCAAAGCAGTGAAGCCCCGTCATCAACAGAAACAAACAAACAAAAGCAGTGCCTGTTCAATACATGGTGTCAGTAAAGTGGGGTTCCCCCAGATGGTCTCCAGAAGGGGAGTTCCCTGAGCCCCAACAGTGGGCACGGTGGGAGGGGGTGATTAGGTGGCTGAGGTCCAGCCTCTCCCAACAGTTGGGTGCTGAAGATAGCTCCAGGGAGGTGAGTCAGGGTGAGCACCCTGAAAAGGCAGCTGGGCGGCTAGGCAAGTGATGACTTGGCTCTGTCACCTGGCCTGTGCCCGGCCCTGGAGTCATGTCCCAATGACTCCTTCTGACACCCCCACTCCCCACAGAGCCCTCCCCTCCCAACTCCCAGGAGGAGGCCTTTCCTAGAAGATGTGAACCAAGGCCCAGAGAGGGGAGACACTTGCCTGAGGTCACACAGCAAATTGAGCATGGCAGGTAGCCAAGTGCCTGACCCCTGAATTCAGAAGGTGGAGACCCCCTGCTTGCATGTGGGAACCAGGAAGGGCCTGGCAGAGGTGTGGGGGGGTCAGAGCAGGGTCTCTGCAAAAAATAAAACAAGGCTCCGGTGGGGTAGGGGAGGGATAGGAGGACAGAGACTCTACCCTCCCCCCTTACAACGACCCAGAGGTCTCATCCTGCCTGGCACTGCGAGAAGGGTTGGGGTCTCCGGTCGAGCTGGGAGGGGCCATGCCGCGGCCCGCCTCCATTCTGCCCCCACTTCTTTTCCTTTGTGTTCTCCCCCCCTCTTTCTATCCTCCCCTCCTTTCTTCCTTTCCTTCCCTTTCTCCTCCTTCCTGTCCTTTTTTTTTCCTTTCTCTTTTTCTACCAAGGATGCATTGGGACTTTGATTCACTGCTCTCAGCAAACTTTTTTTCTTTTGTCAGATAAAGTGTGAGACAGAGACACAGAGAGAGGGGAAGGCAGAGAGGAGACCCCACAGTGCTGCTCCGCTGTTTTTTGAAGCTTCACTTCTGTAGGGCACTTCCAAATGGTAGCCAGCAGCTGGAACCTGCAGTGGAAGGAGTCATGCAGGCAACAGATGCATCCTAGTAAAAATCCTGATGGCAAAATAATAACGACAACTATTATTATTATTTAAGTCTGCAGCTCACTGGCATTAAATGCTTTCACATCACCTTGCAACCACCACGTCCCTCTAACTCACACCTCCCCAAACTGCAGTGTGCCCACTAAGCCTGACTCCTCACTGTCTACCCTAACTCACACCTCCCCAAACTGCAGTGTGCCCACTAACCCTGACTCCTCACTGTCTACCCTAACTCACACCTCCCCAAACTGCAGTGTGCCCACTAAGCCTGACTCCTCACTGTCTACCCTAACTCACACCTCCCCAAACTGCAGTGTGCCCACTAAGCCTGACTCCTCACTATCTACCCTAACTCACACCTCCCCAAACTGCAGTGTGCCCACTAAGCCTGACTCCTCACTGTCTACCCTAACTCACACCTCCCCAAACTGCAGTGTACCCACTAAGCCTGACTCCTCACTGTCTACCCTAACTCACACCTCCCCAAACTGCAGTGTGCCCACTAAGCCTGACTCCTCACTGTCTACCCTAACTCACACCTCCCCAAACTGCAGTGTGCCCACTAAGCCTGACTCCTCACTGTCTACCCTAACTCACACCTCCCCAAACTGCAGTGTGCCCACTAAGCCTGACTCCTCACTGTCTACCCTAACTCACACCTCCCCAAACTGCAGTGTGCCCACTAAGCCTGACTCCTCACTGTCTACCCTAACTCACACCTCCCCAAACTGCAGTGTGCCCACTAAGCCTGACTCCTCACTGTCTACCCTAACTCACACCTCCCCAAACTGCAGTGTGCCCACTAAGCCTGACTCCTCACTGTCTACCCTAACTCACACCTCCCCAAACTGCAGTGTGCCCACTAAGCCTGACTCCTCACTGTCTACCCTAACTCACACCTCCCCAAACTGCAGTGTGCCCACTAAGCCTGACTCCTCACTGTCTACCCTAACTCACACCTCCCCAAACTGCAGTGTGCCCACTAAGCCTGACTCCTCACTGTCTACCCTAACTCACACCTCCCCAAACTGCAGTGTGCCCACTAAGCCTGACTCCTCACTGTCTACCCTAACTCACACCTCCCCAAACTGCAGTGTGCCCACTAAGCCTGACTCCTCACTGTCTACCCTAACTCACACCTCCCCAAACTGCAGTGTGGACACTAACCCTGACTCCTCACTGTCTACCCCACTAAGACAACCCTCCCATTCTCCTTTCTGTCTCTGCACCAGACTCCTCCAAGTATGAGTTGGGGTGGAGTCACGCACCTGCTTCTTCAAGCTCCGAGGCCAGATGGCCTCTCCTGAGGTGCTGCCCTGATTCCCATGCAGGGCACTGGGGCACCAGGCTCAGGTCCCCACTCACCCGCCTCAGCGCCAGGAGAGGAAATTCTTTACGCTTCTTTGAAGTCTGTGAGGATGATGGCAGCAATGGCACAGTCAAGGAGGCATTCTGGGCCTCCTACTGACACAGCCCTCTGGCCAGGCTGGGCCCCCAGAGGTCAGGCTCGAGCCTTGTTCCCCCCGCAGCCCAGGCTGGGCACTGCCTGGCTGTGAGGTGGGGAGGAGGGCTCCAGCTCCGTCTCCATGGTGACACCAGTGCCACTGCTTGCCCTGCTCCACAGCCCCAGGTGGTGGCACTAGTGGCTGAGGGGTCCCTGAGACTACGCTGGCTGATGGTGGTGCCGAGGACTGAACCTGAACCTCTGGAGTGTCTGACGTCAACGTTTATTGTGTGAACAGCTGTGCTATTCCCTCAGTTCAGGGTCCTGGCCTTTCTTCTTCTTCTTCTTTTTTTAAATATTTATTTATTCCCTTTTGTTGTCCTTGTTGTTTTGTTGTTTAGTTATTGTTGTTGTTGTTATTGATGTCATCATTGTTGGATAGGACAGAAAGAAATGGAGAGAGGAAGGGAAGACAGAGGGGGAGAGAAAGACAGACACCTGCAGACCTGCTTCACCATTTGTGAAGTGACTCCCCTGCAGGTGGGGAGCCAGGGGCTTGAACCGGAATCCTTACACCGGTCCTTGTGCTTTGCGCCACGTTCACTTAACCCACTGTGCTACTGCCCGACTCCCGGTTCTGGCCTTTCTATCCCTAAGTGAGGAACAAGCAAACCCCAAGTCTGGAGAGGGGTGGTTCAAGTCCTGGCTCTGCCGCTGACACACTCAGAAGGTCAGTGTCTCCATCTTCCTCCCCTGCCTGTTGTGTAGGGCTGGCCTAGCTACTTCTAGGCTCTGTGTGAAGGCCTGGGCAAACCCCCTCTTTTTGGGTGGCCTCGGTTTCCCCTTCTTTACCCCAAGGATTTGCGAGCTGGGCTTGGAGTGAGGTGGGGTCTGGGACTCAGTTCCCTCCCTGGGCATGGTGGCTGTGGTCTGCCCAGGCCAGGATGCCACCCCCTCATGACCAGGAATGGCAGGCACACTAAGTCCCTCTGCCTTTGTCACTAAACCAAATGCTTTAGTCCGTTTGATAGGGAAACTGAGGCTTCTCGGGTGAGGTCACCTGCCTAGGGTCCCTGCGTGGAGTCAGCGCCAAGTCAGGTCAGCCTATTTCCTCTTGCACCCTCCACCCTCCACCCGCACACTTCCCACCTTCGTTGCCTTAAAGGCCAAGGCACGGAGGGTGCTCGCCTGCTGCCCCCGTGCGGTCACTTTGGGCTCTGCAGGCGGGGTGCGGCGGAGCCATCGAGTAGGCGAGAGAGAAAGTGATGAATGGGGGTTGGAGAGGGCACAGACAGAAGTGCCCTCCCCCACCCAGAAGTGCACTGGACACGTTCACTTACAAGGGGGAATCAAGTGAGGCTCCTGGGAGGCGTGTCACTTGGTAAGCCCCCTGCTTGGGGCGGGATCTTGGCCCTGGCCTAGGAGATGGGGACCCAGGACATGGGGACCCAGGAGATGGGGACCCCAGGAACTGGATGGTGGAGGTGAGGACTGGGGGTGGTGCAGCTTTCGGGTGTTTGAGTGTTCTGAACAGGGCAAGGCCTAGGGGGTGCTGTGTGGACAGGGTGTCCCACACCCTCCCTTTGACAGGCAAGGTCAGCCACCCACTTGGCAGGTGAGATCACTGAGGCCCAGGGTAGGAACTTGGGTTGCCACAGGCTAGTCAGTCACCAGCTGGGCCCTAAATCATGCGTGATTTCACTGTGGAGGCTGATTTATCTTTCATTCGTGTGTGTGTGTGTGTGTGTGTGTGTGTGTGTGTGTGTGTGTGAGTTATTCATACAGTCATTCCCCCAGGGCCACTGTTGGAGGGAGTCCCCCCATTCTTCTAGCGTTTGCCCTTCTTCCGCAGCCAGTCAACAGTGTCAGTTCCCCCATGCCGTGCTAGAGCTCCAACCTGAGCCCGGTGTGTGGCTGGGCAGGTGTCCTGCCTGCTGAGCTGTTTCTCCAGCCTGGCGTTAGTTCTCTGTTTGACTGTTTAGTGGTCTGTTCTAGCATGCCCACATCCTTGTGTGTTCTAATTATGACACATTACCATGTGCATGCTCAATAAATAAATGTGGATGTAAACACTCTCTCGGGATCTCCTCAAACAATCAGATACCTGGTGCAGCCCCCAGAGGATGGAGGCAGCAGGTGTGGGGGTGGTGGGGGCTGGGGTGGGCTTCCCAGGTGACTGTCGCAGGTGGCCCTGGACCTCTCCACAGATTTGCATGACTTTGCTTCCTGAAGCAATCTATGTTTGGTCTTCTTCCTGCTTCTCCCCTCCCCAGTCTGTCCCCCAGCAACGTCCTGATTCCCAGGGCCTAGACCAGCCCTTCCTTCTCTGTCCCCCAGGCCGGCCCCTCCTCTAAGCTCCCCATGCCTGGCCTATCGAATGTCACTTCTGTAAGCTGAGCACCCACTGTGCCCCCACCTGGGCTGAGCCAGGTCCTATGCCCACCTCGCCCCACCTCGTGTTGATAGGCCCATTTCGCAGGCGAGGATACTGAGCCTCAGGGGAGTCCTGTGAGTGGCCAGAAGTAGGGGCTCCAGACAGTCGCCTAACATGCCTGTCAAGCTTATACACAGCTTGTGCTGACATTCGGAATTTGTTTGGCTTTACTTGCTTTAACTGGGTCTTTAAAGTTACTCCTCATAGAGACAGAGGGAGAGGGTTCATGTCTGAAGAAATATTAACTGAAATTTTTCTCCAAATTAAAGAAGGGTATAGACCTCCCACCCTCCAGATCCGAGAAGGTTGAAGTGTTCAAGAAAAATGAACACAAACCCAGGTTCATCAAGGCACATGATCATTAAAATGCCAAAATGAAAGCCAGAGAGGATTCTGCAGGTTACTAGAGAGAAGCAGAAAGTTATCTGCCGAGGAGATGCTGTGAGACTGTCAGCTGGTCCTCTACAGAAACTCTAAAGGCTAGAAAGGACTGGCAGTGGGTGGGGTAGATAGCATAATGGATCTGCAAAGAGACTCTCATGCCTGAAACTCCAAAGTCCCAGGTTCAGTCCCTTGCACTACCATAAACCAGAGCTGAGCAGTGCTCTGGTAAAAGAAAGGAAAAAGAAGGAGGAGGAAAGAGAGGAAAAGAAGAAGGAGGAGGAGAAAGGAAGGAAGGAAGGAAGGAACGAAAAAAAAAAAGAAAAGAAAGGACTGATAGGACAGAATTAAAGATATTCTCTGAATGAAAAAGGCTCCCACCAAGAGCACCTTGTCCTGCTAGATTATCCCTCAGCCTGAAGGAGGGGTGAAGAGCTTTTCAGATAAGCAACTACTAAGAAATTCATTATCACTCAATCAGACCCATGAGAAGTGCCGAAAGGACTTTAGAAAATGGTAACAGAGAGCCACCTCACCCATGGGGTAAACCGACAGAGCAAGAGAAGAGAAGAGAAGCCCAAGGAAGGCTGTGGGCTCAGGACGCAGATCCCAGTTGAGCAAAGGGGAGGGGCCAGGGCTGAGTGGGGCAGGGGGCCAGTGAACGTTGGTGGAGGGATTGTGGTGCTTTGTGAGAAGTGGAGGTGAAAAATTGCACTTTTAAATCAGTTACATGGGGCAGGCTGTATGCTTTACCATGAGCAAGGACCCAGCTTCAGGTCTTCAGGCCTCACCTGCAGGAGGAAGCAACACTCTCGTTCCCTCTCTATCTCCCCCTCCCCTCTTGATGTTTCTGTCTCCATTTAAAATAAAAGACCACTAGATGCAGTGGATTTATAGTGCAGACACTGAGCCACAAATGATAACCCTGGTGACCAACAAACAGATTTGCCTCAGAAATAGTGGGATAGAAGGCTTAGACTAAGGAGGGAGTCCGGCAGTAGCGCAACAGTTTAACTGCACATGGTGCAAAGAGCAAGGACCGACATAAGGATCCAGGTTCAAGCCCCTGGCTCCCTACCTGCAGGGGCGTCGCTTCACAGGCGGTGAAGCAGGTCTGCAGGTGTCTGTCTTTCTCTCCCCCTCTCTGTCTTCCCCTCCTCTCTCCATTTCTCTCTGTACTATCTAACAATGGCAACATCAATAACAATAGCAATAATAACTACAACAACAATAAAAAATAGGGCAACAAAAGGGAAAATAAATAAATATAAAAAAATTTTTAAATAAAAGCAAAAGAGATAGACCTCTATGTCCTTTTTCAGTTACCTCAGTTTTCTCTGATTTCCCTTACAAACTGATCATAAGCTATATATATATTCTTTCTTTCTAGGCCAAGAATGTTCAACTTAAGGGTCAGGCAGTAGTGCACCAAGTTGAATAAACATGTTAAGATAAGTAAGGACCCAGGTTCAGATGTTTCACAAGCAGGGCTGCAGGTGTCTCTCTCTCGCTCCTTCTCTATCTTCCTCTCCCCTCTCATTTTCTCTCTGTCCCATCAAATAAAGAAGAAGGAGGGGGCAGCGGGTTAAGCGCAGGTGGCGCAAAGCACAAGGACCGGCATAAGGATCTCGGTTCGAACCCCGGCTCCCCACCTGCAGGGGAGTCACTTCACAGGCGGTGAAGCAGGTCTGCAGGTGTCTATCTTTCTCTCCTCCTCTCTGTCTTCCCCTCCCTCTCTCCATTTCTCTCTGTCCTATCCAACAACGACAACAACAATAATAACTACAACAATGAAACAACAAGGGCAACAAAAGGGAATAAATAAAATAAAATAAAAAAAAAAGGAGGGGGAAGGGAGAGGGAGGAGAAGAATGTTCAACTTTATTAGTCAAGGCTAAACTATTTTCCAAGAAGGCAGAACTGATTTTTACTCCCACCCAAAGCAATAAGAGGCCCCATGGATTCCTATCTCTTTGCCAAATGTGGAACTGGTTGACTTTATAATTTCTGCCAAGCTTGTGGGAGTAAGATTCCAACTCCTCGTGACTTTCATTTACATTTTCCTGATTACTAATATTGAATATCTGTCTTGTTTATATTCTCCCTGTCCTTAATGATTCTTTGATCTTCTTGATATAGAAGTCACTGTGAGTAATGATGGTCATGGATTTGTTCCTTACACTTTGTTTTCCTTTACATATGTTGTGAGTATATTATCAAGTGTATATGTTTAGAATTATTTATTTTCACGGAGTTACATTTTTTTCTTTATTTCTCAGTATGCTTTTGCCTTTGCCTTAAATTACTGTTAGAGAGATTTACTGCCCTACTACAGAAATCCAATAATACCATCAGTCAGCGCCTCAGTGCCTCCTGTGAGGATGTGTGATTGGTCACTATCTCTGAGGTCTTGTTTCCTTCACAAAATCCAGCCCATACCTGCAAGAGTATCTGACCAGAAGTTGACTGAGATTGAAGAGGGTGGACTTTGGCTGGTTTATTTCTTCCCTTTCCCCTCCGACTTTAGCTGTTTTATACTTTTTTTTTTTTTTTTTTTTTTTTTTTTTTTTTTACCAGAGCACTGCTCAGCTCAGGCTTATGGTGGTACAGGTGGGACTTTGGAATCTCAGGCATGAGAGCCTCTTTACATCACCATTATGCTATCTATCCCTCTCCTCATAGCTCTTTTGTCTTCCTTGCAATTTGCTGAAGAAAGGAGGTAAGTGGTCCTCTCTATGAAAAGTATTTGACAACTATATAGGTAATGTTCTTTAATGATATATACAAGTGATTTTTCTTTTAGGTACATGTAAATCCATTTAGGCTTCTCTTTTTTTTTTTAATCACTTTATTGGGGGTTGACGGTTTATAGGCTGATTTTTCAAATATATTTATTTATTGGCTAGAGATAAAGAGTAATCTAGAGGCAGTCAGGCGGTAGCGCAGCGGGTTAATTGCACGTGGCGCGAAGCGCAGGGACCGGCATAAGGATCCCGGTTCGAGCCCCCGGTTCCCCTCCTGCAGGGGAGTCTCTTCACAAGCGGTGAAGCAGGTCTGCAGGTGTCTATCTTTCTCTTCCCCTCTCTGTCTTCCCCTCCTCTCTCCATTTCTCTCTGTTCTATCTAACAATGACGACAATAAGTAAACAACAGTAAAAAACAAGGGCAACAAAAGGGAAAATTAAAAAAAAAGAGAGAAATCTAGAGGGAAGAGGGAGATTGGAGGAGAAAGAGACACTGCTTGTGAAGCTTTTCCCATGCAGGGGCATCAGGAGCTTGAACCCAGGTCCTCGTGCAATGTAGTTGCCTCTGAGTGATGACATTACAGGTTATTTTTCTTTGTTTTCTCTGCATGCTTTAATACATCTCACAAGTTTCCATTTTCAATGCAATTTGGGCTTTCCAACTAATAGACAAAATGCCATGATACTGTTTGTAAAAGTGTTTGCAAATTAAAAAACAACAACAACTTCAAAAGAGTGTCTTCAATCCTCAGTGCTTCCCTACTGTGAGCTCTGGATGACACAGTTCACTCAACAAATATCTAGGGGATTCGACTTCCGGAGGCGGAGCTACGAGCAGCAGATCGCTTTCTCTCCTCTCCTCTCCTCTCCTGGATCAACTAGGAATACCAAAGGAGACCACCCGGACCGAAACAAGACAGGACTAGAATGACCACAGAAACCCAGTAAATCACCCGTGAGTACAAACACGCGTGGCTGGTGACAGAGAGGAGAGAGGGGCCTAAGGAGAGATTAAGTGACTGCTAACAGTTCGACAGTTTGTCAGTGGAGACACCACCTCCAGTCTGCTCCACCAACAAGGGGACAGCTGAAGGGAGGAAAGGACTCCCCAGAGACTCACCAAGTACAACTCTGAGTCTCCATTGCTACTACCCTCAGAATCTGGAGCAGCAACAGGGAGGGACACCAGGGCACAGAGATCTAACCCGGAAACTCAGGAGAAGACCTATACCTCAGTGGCATAGCTGAGGGGCTGTGAAAGTCTCTTTGCATAACCACTGGATTATCTCTGCCACACCCTGCTTTATCTCTTGGTCAGGAGTCATTGATTAAGCCAAGAAGCCTATTGATAGTTTAAAAGCCCTCAGGCTACCATAGCCTACAGGGGAAAAAAAAAAAAGGCTTTTACACCACTGAACTCCAACTCAGGGATTGAAAAAACTGTTAACTTATATAAAATGGTTAAAACAACAAGAAAAAATAATGGAGACTCGAACCAGGACAAGAGTCCAGCTAAAAATCCTCCAGAGGGCGAAGCACAAAACAACGAGTTCAACATCCAAACATTAGCTAAGGAAATAATAACAGGAGTGAGTAAAGAATTTGAAAAAATTGTAATCAGAACTGCAGGAACAACAAATGAGAATATGGAAGAAAATTCTAATAATCTCATGGTTATTAGAGAGCTGAAAGCTGAAATTGCTGAGCTAAGAAGGCAACTAGCTGAACAAGCTAAAACAGTATCAGAGCAGGGCAACAAAATAGATGAACTCCAGAAAGCAGTAGAGGGCAGAGAGAATAGAATCAATGAGGCTGAAGACAGAATTAGCAAGATTGAGGATGAATTAGAGACAACTAAAAAAGAAGTAAGAGATCTCAAAAAGAGATTAAGAGATGCTGAAAACAATAACAGAGTCCTATGGGATGACTTCAAAAGAAACAATATACGCATTATTGGCTTACCAGAGGAAGAAAGAGAAGGGGAGGAAGAAAGCGTTCTCCAGGCCATAATAGCTGAAAATTTCTCTAGTCTAGACAACACCAAAGACATAAAGATTCAAGAAGCCCAGAGGGTCCCAAACAGAATTAACACAGACCTAAAGACACCAAGACATGTCATACTTAGATTGGAAAGGAATAAGGATAAACAAAGGATCCTCAAGGCTGCAAGAGAAAAACAAAGAGTCACCTACAAAGGAAAACCCATAAGATTAGCAGCAGACTTCTCCATACAAACACTACAGGCCAGAAGAGAATGGCAAGATATCTATCGAGTGCTCAATGAGAAAGGCTTTCAGCCAAGAATACTATATCCTGCTAGATTGTCATTCAGACTAGATGGAAGCATCAAAACCTTCTCAGACAAGCAACAGTTGAAGGAAGCAACCATCACCAAGCCTGCCTTGAAAGAAGTTCTGAAAGGTTTCCTATAAACAACCAGACCACCACAAATAGAACATATATCAAAACACTCTAAAACTCTACAAGAATGGCGTTAAAATATCTTCAATCTTTGATATCAATAAATGTGAATGGCCTGAATTCACCTATTAAAAGACACAGAGTAGGAAGATGGATCAGAAAACACAACCCAACAATATGTTGTCTACAGGAAACTCACCTAACGCAACAAGACAAACACAGACTTAAAGTGAAAGGATGGAAAACTATCATTCAAGCCAATGGCCCACAAAAAAGGGCAGGAACAGCTATTTTCATATCTGACATGATAGACTTTAAAATAGATAAGATTAAAAAAGATAGGAATGGACACTACTTAATGCTCAGAGGATCAGTCAATCAAGAGGACTTAACAATTATTAATATCTATGCACCCAATGAGAAGCCATCTAAATACATCAAACTTCTACTGAAAGAGCTACAGCAATATATTAACAGTAACACAATCATAGTAGGGGACTTCAACACCCCACTCTCTCAACTTGACAGATCATCCAGGCAGAAAATCAGTAAAGACATAAGGGAGCTAAATGAAGAGATAGATAAACTAGAACTATTGGACATTTTCAGAGTCATTCATCCCAAGAAACTGGAATACACATTTTACTCAAATCCACATGGATCATTCTCAAGGATAGACCATATGTTAGGCCACAAAGACAGCATCAGCCTATTCAAGAGCACTGAAATCATCCCAAGCATCTTCTCAGACCACAGTGGAATTAAACTAACACTTAACAATCAACAAAAGATTAGTAACAGTACCAAAATGTGGAAGCTCAACAGTACACTTCTTAACAACTTCTGGGTCAAAGAGGAAATCAAGGAAGAAATCAAAATGTTTCGAGAGTTCAATGAAAATGAAGACACAAGCTATCAAAATATTTGGGACACAGCTAAAGCAGTCCTAAGAGGGAAGTTCATAGCTATACAAGCACACATTAGGAAACAAGAAAAGGCACAAATAAACAGCCTGATTGCACATCTTAAAGACCTAGAAGAAGAACAACAAAGGAACCCTAAAGCAACCAGAAGGACAGAAATTACTAAAGTTAGGGCAGAAATAAATAACATTGAGAATAGGAAAACCATACAAAAGATCAATGAAAGTAAATGTTGGTTCTTCGAAAGAGTAAACAAAATCGACAAACCTTTAGCCAGACTCACAAAACAAAAAAGGGAGAAGACCCAAATAAATCGGATAGTAAATGAAAGAGGAGATATCACAACAGACACCGCAGAAATTCAACATATCATGCGAGGCTTCTATGAACAACTATATGCCACCAAGCTAGAGAACCTGGAAGAAATGAATGATTTCCTAGATACCTACCAACTTCCAAAACTAAGTAAAGAGGAAGTGGATAACATGAACAGGCCCATCACAGCTAATGAAATTGAAACAGTTATCAAAAATCTTCCCAAAAATAAAAGTCCTGGACCAGATGGTTTTACAAATGAATTCTACAAAACTTTCAAAGAAGAACTAATACCTCTACTTTTTAAAAGTCTTCCAGAAGATTGAAGACACTGGAATACTCCCTGCCAGCTTCTATGAAGCCAACATCACCCTGATACCAAAAGCAGACAGGGACACAACCAAAAAAGAAAACTACAGACCAATATCTCTGATGAACATAGATGCGAAAATATTGAACAAAATTCTAGCCAACCGGATACAGCAGTATATCAAAAAAATTGTTCATCATGACCAAGTGGGGTTTATCCCAGGCATGCAAGGTTGGTTTAATATACGTAAATCAATCAATGTGATCCACCACATCAACAAAAGCAAGACCAAAAACCACATGGTCATATCAATAGATGCAGAGAAAGCCTTTGACAAAATACAACATCCCTTTATGATCAAAACACTAAAAAAAAAATAGGAATAGATGGAAAATTCCTGAAGATAGTGGAGTCTATATATAGCAAACCTACAGCCAACATCATACTCAATGGTGAAAAACTGGAAGCATTTCCCCTCAGATCAGGTACTAGACAGGGCTGCCCACTATCACCATTACTATTCAACATAGTGTTGGAAGTTCTTGCCATAGCAATGAGGCAGGAGCAAGGAATTAAAGGAATACAGATTGGAAGAGAAGAAGTCAAACTCTCCTTATTTGCAGATGACATGATAGTATACATGGAAAAACCTAAGGAATCTAGCAAGAAGCTTTTGGAAATCATCAGGCAATACAGTAATGTGTCAGGCTATAAAATTAACATTCAAAAGTCAGTGGCATTTCTCTATGCAAACACTAAGTTAGAAGAAATTGAAATCCAGAAATCAGTTCCTTTTTCTATAGCAACAAAAACAATAAAATATCTAGGAATAAACCTAACCAAAGAAGTGAAAGACTTGTATACTGAAAATTATGAGTCACTACTCAAAGAAATTGAAAAAGACACAAAGAAGTGGAAAGATATTCCATGCTCATGGGTTGGAAGAATTAACATCATCAAAATGAATATATTACCCAGAGCCATCTACAAATTTAATGCTATCCCCATCAAGATCCCAAGCACATTTTTTAGGAGAATAGAACAAATGCTACAAATGTTTATCTGGAACCAGAAAAGACCTAGAATTGCCAAAACAATCTTGAGAAAAAAGAACAGAACCGGAGGCATCACACTGCCAGATATCAAACTATATTATAGGGCCATTGTCATCAAAACTGCTTGGTACTGGAACATGAACAGACACACTGACCAGTGGAATAGAATTGAGAGCCCAGAAATGAGGCCCCACACGTATGGACTTCTAATCTTTGACAAAGGGGCCCAGACTATTACATGGGGGAAGCAGAGTCTCTTCAACAAATGGTGTTGGAAACAATGGGTTGAAACATGCAGAAGAATGAAGCTGAATCACTGTATTTCACCAAATACAAAAGTAAATTCCAAGTGGATCAAGGACTTGGATGTTAGACCAGAAACTATCAGATACTTAGAGGAAAATATTGGAAGAACTTTTTTCCGCATAAATTTTAAAGACATTTTCAATGAAACGAATCCAATTACAAGGAAGACTAAGGCAAGTATAAACCTATGGGACTACATCAAATTAAAAAGCTTCTTCACAGCAAAAGAAACCACTACCCAAATCAAGAGACCCCTCACAGAATGGGAGAAGATCTTTACATGCCATACATCAGATAAGAGTTTAATAACCAACATATATAAAGAGCTTACCAGACTCAACAACAAGACAACAAATAACCCCATCCAAAAATGGGGGGAGGAATTGGACAGAATATTCACCACAGAAGAGATCCAAAAGGCCGAGAAACACATGAAAAAATGCTCCAAGTCTCTGATTGTCAGAGAAATGCAAATCAAGACAACAATGAGATATCACTTCACTCCTGTGAGAATGTCACACATCAGAAAAGGTAACAGCAGAAAATGCTGGAGAGGGTGTGGGGTCAAAGGAACCCTCCTGCACTGCTGGTGGGAATGTCAATTGGTCCAACCTCTGTGGAGAACAGTCTGGGGAACTCTCAGAAGGCTAGAAATGGACCTACCCTATGACCCTGCAATTCCCCTCCTGGGGATATATCCTAAGGAACCCAACACATCCATCCAAAAAGATCTGTGTACACATATGTTCTTGGCAGCACAATTTGTAATAGCCAAAACCTGGAAGCAACCCAGGTGTCCAACAACAGATGAGTGGCTGAGCAAGTTGTGGTATATATACACAATGGAATACTACTCAGCTGTAAAAAATGGCGACTTCACCATTTTCAGCCGATCTTGGATGGACCTTGAAAAAATCATGTTGAGTGAAATAAGTCAGAAACAGAAGGATGAATATGGGATGATCTCACTCTCAGGCCGAAGTTGAAAAACAAGATTAGAAAAGAAAACACAAGTCGAACCTGAAATGGAATTGGAGTATTACACCAAAGTAAAAGACTCTGGGGTGGGTGGGTGGGTAGGGAGAATACAGGTCCATGAAAAATGATGAATGAAATAGTGGGGGTGGTATTGCTAAATGGGAATCTGGGGAATGTTATGCATGTAAAAAAAAAAAAAAAAAAAGAAGTAGAAACGCAAAGCAGAAATTGACTGAGTTTGGAGTATGGCACCAAAGTAAGAAAGCAGAAGTATACTAGAGTTTGCAGTGAGTACCTCCCTAATACTTCCTCTCCACTTTTCCAAGCTTTGGGTCCATGATTGCTCAACAATTTGTTTGGTTTCGTATGTTAACTCTCTTTTCAGTCACCAGGTTCCAGGTGTCATCAGGATGCCGGCCAGACTTCCCTGGATTGAAGACCCCACCAATGTGTCCTGGAGCTCAGCTTCCCCAGAGACCCACCCTACTAGGGAAAGAGGGAGGCAGACTGGGAGTATGGACCGACCAGTCAACGCCCATGTTCAGCGGGGAAGCAATTACAGAAGCCAGACCTTCTACCTTCTGCAACCCTCAATGACCCTGGGTCCATGCTCCCAGAGGGATAGAGAATGGGAAAGCTATCGGGGGAGGGGGTGGGATATGGAGATTGGGCGGTGGGAATTGTGTGGAGTTGTACCCCTCCTACCCTATGGTTTTGTTAATTAATCCTTTCTTAAATAAAAAAAAAAATTTTTTTTTAAAAGGCTCTAGCCCTTCTCTCTGTCTCTTTTCCTCTCTCCCTGTCTCCCAAACCCTTCCCTCTCGATTTCTGGCTGTCTCTGTCAAATACATAAATAAAAGATAATAAAGGGGAGCCGGGTGGTGACGCACCTGGTTGAGCGCACATGTTACAGTGTGCAAGGACCCAGGTTCGAGTCCCCGGTCCCCACCCGCAGGGGGACAGCTTCACGAGTGATGAAGCAGGGCTGCAGGTGTCTCTCTCCCTCTCTCTCAAACCCTCCGTCTTGATTTCTGGCTGTCTCTATCCAATAAATTAATAAAAGATAATAATTAGAATGTTCTAGCCCATAGGGGGCGCTCGTTTGCTCATTCACCCTCCCGTGGAATTCACAGTAGATGCAGACTCTCACAAGCTTCTTTTAGAACACATAACGTAATGTCTTTCTGAGTCAATCTTCAGACTCTTGTGCTGGTAGATATGCCATAACAAAGCGACAACCATGGCAGTTGGGCCAGTGGTAAAGCCGGTTAAGTGCAGGTGGCGCAAAAAAAAAAAATCTAATGAGCACTTATTCTGCACCAGACCCATGAGAGAGAAAGCATGGACAAGGAATGCACATCCCTCACTCAAACTTTGGTCCGTCTGCAGAAGCCCTTAAAGGACTTTGTTAAAATGCAGGTTCCTGGGCTCTGTGCCAGCCATTCAGGGGTGTTGGGAGCAGGGGAAGGATGAATATCCAGTCTGGTCCAGCAGAAAGATGTGAGCCACATTTGCCAATTTAAGTTTTCTTATAAATACTTAAACAGGTGATATTTTCCTTACAGGAGAAATAAAGATTATCTATTTAATTATACATTTTTAACGATATGTTTTAATAAGCAAGTCTATATGCAATAAACCTATTTAACATACAAATAGTTAATAATTTCATGTCCTATTTAACTAAATAAAACATGACTTTCAAAATGTGACCATGAATAAAAATTATTCATGGAACGTCTTGCATGTTTTTAGTCTTGAAATCCAGAGGGCGCTTTGAGTTTCCAGCGCGTCCCAGACCTCAAGGATAAAGTGAAAAGCACTTTGTAAAGTCAAATGCCTCCTTCCTCTCCCCTCCCCTCCCCCTCCCCTCCTCCCCTTCGCCTCCACACCACTGCGCTAGTGGAAGAGGCTGCACCAGCAGAGCCAGAGACTCCCTCTGCTGGGAGATGGAGGAACTGCTAAGCAGAATGCAGGCGGCCTCTGGGTGTTCCGCAGCGGGGGAGGCAGGGGAAGGAGGAGCGAGCTGCACTCAGAACTCACGTATCACTTGGGAGGAGTTCAGAGCCGCCCCTCTCCCCCACCTCTCCTCCTGGTTCAGGTCCCGATGGCTTGCCAACCTGTCAAATCCACCCCAGCAAGCAGCCTGCAATACCCAAGGTCGCCACGGGGCGCCGTTGTGGGGGCAGTGACCGCCTGGTACGGTGTGAGAGCCCAGAGGAGAAAGATTAATAACCGGGGCCGGGTGGTGGCGCACCTGGTTGAGCGACATGTTACAGTAGGAAAGAACCTGGGTTTGAGCCCCTGGCCCCCACCTGCAGGGCGAAAGCTTTGTGAGTGGTAAAGTAGGGCTGCAGGTGTCTGTCTATTTCCTCCTTCCCTCTTAATTTCTGTTTCTACCCAATAAGTAAAGATAACAAAAAAAAATTTTTTTAAAGAAAGAAAGATTAATAACTGCACCGGGTTAAGCACACATAGCATGAAGCACAAGAATCCTGGTTCGTGAGTCCCCAGATCCTCACCTACAAGGGGGTCGCTTCACAAACGGTGAAGCAGGTCTGCAGGTGTCTATCAGCAATAACTCTGGGGGGAAAAAAAAAGATAATAACTGCTTATCTGGCCTGGATTTCCCTGGGGAGGAGAGTATGGGCCTTTCTAGGGTCCTTGTACCCTAGGAAATGAAACTGAGGTGGAGAACTGATTCTGTCCCCTGCCATTATTCATATACATGTACATATATACATTTTTTTTATAACAGAGCATTGCTCATCTCTGACACTCATGGTGGTGCTGAGGATTGAACCTGATACCTTGCTACCTCCCCCACTCTTCCCCTACCTTGATCCACTTCAACCAGCAGCTGCTATGATGGAAGAGGCCCCCAAGTTGGGCTCTAAGCTGCACCCTCAGGCCAAGTGTAGAATCACTGCAGCATCAGGAGAAAAGAAAACACAGCTGGGAGACAGCATGATGGCTCTGCAGAGACTTCCATACCTGAGGGGCTGAGGTCCCTGGTTCGTCCCTTCCACCACCATAAGCCAGGGTTGAGCAATGTTTTGGAATCTCTCTCTCTCTTCCTCTCATTAAAATAAGTAAATAAACTATTTAAAAAGAAGAAAGCAAGGAAAGCAGAGTCAAACTGGGACTGGGTTTAATGTATTGCACCAAAGCAAATGACTGGGGAAGGAGGGGCTAGGAGTGGGCAGAATGGGGAGAACCTTGGGGTCTTGGTGTGTACTGGTGGATGGCTAGGCAGGGCTCTGATGCCACACCCGAGGCCTCCTCC